>NC_053493.1:416864516-416892016 GCF_905171775.1 Rana temporaria | reverse complement strand
TATATCTATATTTTTATATCTATATAATTTCGGCTCTGTTTACATCAAATAAGGGGTCTCATTGATTTGCTGATCAGAGTGCGCCGCGCGCACCCTGCAGGGGGTTCGCAGGCTGTTCAAGAACGGGAGGACGTCCATGGACGCCCTCCTGGGCAAATGAGGTCCACGCTGTAGCCGTCTTTCAGCTATAGCGCAGATCTGAAGAGGTTAAAATGTCAGGACAGTACAAATACCCCCCAAATTACTCCCTTTTTGGAAAGTAGACCGTCAGAGGCATTTAGTAAGAGACATGGCAAGATTTTTGAATTATTTTTTTTTGTCACAATTTTCTGGAAAATTAAGTAAAAAAAAGTTTTCCTTAATTTTTTTTTTTTTTTTTTTTACATGCCATCACCACCGCACTGCAACATCATGATATGACTGGTGTGGCGGTGATCAGGGACACTGACTGGGGGAATGTTAACCATTTGCAGACCGTGCTATCGCTAAACGACGGCTACAGCATGGTCGTCTAGTTCTGGGAGGGCATCATATGACGTCCTCCCAGAGCTGAGCGTCCAATTACAGCTGATCACGATGGAAATACACTTGCCAATTATCGGCATTCATTTCCTCACACTGACAGCGTGAGGAGAGGAGAGAACTGGTAACCGGCTAGTGTGAAAGGGAATATCTGCGCTGATGATCGGGGCCCTGATTACCAGTGCATCCCCACCAGTAAAATTGAAGAGAAGAAGCTGGGACAGCCGCACTCCAAAAATGTTCCTTTTTATTAAAACTGGTCACAGAACATCACACGCCACAGCAAACAATCAGGAAAAGGCTAATGCGTTTCGCACTGTGCTTCAGTGCATATTCATGAGTAAAAGTTCCTTGGTTCATCTGAGTGGTTACTTTTCTTCTCATCGCATCCCCACCAGTGATGCCAATCAGTGCCCGCCAGTGAGACCAGTGCCCATCAGTGATGCCAATCAGTGCCCATCAGTGATGCCAATCAGTGCTGCAAATCAGTGCCTATCAGTGATACTAGTGTCCATTAGTGATGCCAATCAGTGATCATCAGTGCCTCATTATCAGTGCTGTCTATAAGTGCCCATTAATATCGCCCATCAGTGCCGCCTATCAGTGCTACCTATTGGTGTCCATCAGTGCCCATCATGCTGCCTCATCAGTGCCCATCAGTGCTGCAAATCAGTGCCCATCAGCGATACCATTGTCCATTTGTGATGCCAATCAGTGCCCATCAGTGATGCCAATCAGTGCTGCAAATCAGTGCCTATCAGTGATACTAGTGTCCATTAGTGATGCCAATCAGTGATCATCAGTGCTGACAATCAGTGCCTCGTTATCAGTGCTGTCTATAAGTGCCCATCAATATCGCCCATCAGTGCTGCCTATTGGTGTCCATCAGTGCCCATCAGTGCTGCCTATTGGTGTCCATCAGTGGCACAGTGCTGCCTCATCAGCGCACATCAGTGAAGGAGAAAAAAATTCTGTTTGCAAAATTTTATAACAGAGACTAAGAAAAAAAAATATTTAAAATTTCTAGTCTTTTTTCGTTTGTTTATAAAAAAACAAAAAAAAAACGGATGCCAATCAGTGCTGCAAATCAGTGCCCGACAGTGATACCCGTGTCCATTAGTGATGCCAATCAGTGATCACCAGTGCCTCATTATGTGATTAAATACTACCAAAAGAAAGCTCTATCTGTGTGACGAATATGATAACAATTTCATATGGGTACAGTGCGGCATGACTGTGTAATTGTCATTCAAAGTGTAAATTTTTTTTGTCTTCGACCATTTTTTTTAAATACTTTCATCAGATTAGTAAATCGTTACCATAGTAACAGTGTACGGGGGTTGATCAAGGATTTTTCATAAATTTTTACACTTTGCTGGTACAATAAAGATGATTGTACCAGCAATGCTTTCAACTGTCATGAATGGGTTAAGTTCATGACCGCTGTGAATACTAGTGATCTGTATTTGGCTACAGCTAATCACATGGTACAGGGTGCTGTGATTGGCCCAGGTACCATGTGAAAGCTGCAGGCCGGTCATAGCTCACTAGCAAAGAAAGCAACCCTTTTATTAATCCTATTGATTCATAACAGTTTTGTTGTCATTGTGATCACATGATCACTGGACCCCGTGTATCGAGATATGCATTCTGCTGTGTTTAGGCCCCGCATTCCGCTGTACAGGCAAGATGGCGTATGGGTACATCGCTTTGCCTGTAGATGCCACCTACCTCAAGTGGTCATGATGTTATGGGATCAAAAGCAAAGACTTGCATCATTGATACCATTGTCCATTTGTGATGCCAATCAGTGCCCATCAGTGATGCCAATCATTGCTGCAAATCAGTGCCCATCAGTGATACCAGTGTCCATTAGTGATGCCAATCAGTGATCATCATTGCTGACAATCAGTGCTGTCTATAAGTGCCCATTAATATCGCCCATCAGTGCCGCCTATCTGTGCCCATCAGTGCTGCCTATCAGTGGAAGGCAATTCTGGAAGACTTTTCTTGGTAGGCGCTGTGCCCAAAGGTCTGAGCATAGAACAGGTGAGATTGACAGGGCTTAGCATGTGTCACCGACTTTGGGATCCACTTTGATCATGGAAACAGGAATGGGTCCGATGTTGGAGTCGAACTTCTGTTCGACTCCTACATCGGGTGTTTGCTCATTCGCCGAATAGCGAACATTATGGGGCGTTTGCAGCAAATTCAAGCGCCACGGAACCCCCCCTATAATGCACAGCGTGATCACAGTGCCTTAGTGTCTGATGATTGGCCAAAGCATGCACCTGACTACTGCCCCCCCCCCCCCCCGGGGCATACCAGGCCCTACGTATCGATATGAAGGGGAACTCTACGCCAAATTAAAAAACAGCGCCCCCCCCCCCAAGATCTATACCAATGCCCTTCAGGTCTGGTATGGATTTTAAAGGGAACTCCATGTCAAAATTAAAATAAAATTGACGTTGGGTCCCCCCCAGAATCCATACCAGACCCTTAGGATGGGGGGGTGAGCGAGCGCCCCCCTGAACCATACAAGGCCACATGCCCTCAACATGGGGAGGGTGCTTTGGGGTCTTTGCTTTTGATGTTGATGGGGACAAGGGCCCACAACCCTGGCCTGGTGGTTGTGGGGGTCTGTGGGTGGGGGGCTTATCATAATCTGAAAGCCCCAAAGGGGGCCCCCAGATCCTGCCCTCCCTATGTAAATGAGTATCGGGTATCTTGTACCCATTTCCCAAAAAGTGTAAAAAAATTAAAACCACAATAGACAGTTTTTGAAAATTCCATTATTAAAAAAGAAAGAAAAAAAGGTGTCCCACAATGTACATCCATTTTCAATCACGTCGCCCGATGGGAAAAAAAAACGAAAATACTCTGCCTCCATGGGAGGGCGTCCTGCCGACTGCTGTCTTTTAGCTGTGACAGCTGTTATATAGGCAAGGGCGGGGCCACCCGGTGACATAAATGAGTCACCCCACCCCTTATGACGTCATGTGGCGTCAGAGGGGGCGGGGTCATCCGGTTACGGTGTCATCCAATTGAAGATTTTTATTTATTTTTTAATAAACTGTTAAAACATGTCTTTTGTGGTTTTTACTTTTTGACACTTTTTTGGGTGAATGGGGAAGGGTGTGGGTATGAGGCCCTTGGCCCCATCAACGTGGGGACAAGATGCTTTGGGGGGGACCCCAAAGCACCTTCCCCATGTTGAGGGCATGTGACCTGGTATGGTTCAGGAGGGGGAGTCATCCCCCATCATGTTCTCCAGGCTGCATGCTCGGATGAGGGTCTGGTATGGATTTTGGGGGGGACCCCAGACTGGGGGGAGGGCCCACGACGCAATTTTTTTAACTATATTGCCGGGAGCTGGCAATACATTACAACCGCAAGCAATTTTAAATAAAAAAAAATTCCTTTAGAAATGTAATTTTGCTGCGGCACATCAGACGGATGCGCCACTTTACAGGCAGACCAAGGGGACCCCTCAGGCTCGATGGGCAAAGGAATATTTCATTTTTATTGTGTCTGTTTAAGCATTATTAAAATCACTGCTTCTGAAAAAAAACTGTTTTAAAAACTTTTTTTTGCATTGATACATGTCCCCTGGGGCAGGACCCAGGTCCCCAAACACTTTTTATGGCAATAACTTGCATATTAGCCTTTAAAATTAGCACTTTTTTTCATGTTCGTGTCCCATAGACTTTAATAGGGTTTGCATGTTTGCACAAATATTTTGCCTGTTCGATTCTGGCACTTCTCTCCTTCATGTAAAAATCTACATTTTTTTGCTCGAAAATTTATCAGAACCTCCCAAACATTAAATATATATATATTTTTTTTAGCAGACACCCTTGGGAATGAAATGGCGGTCATTGCAACTTTTTTTCTCGCACGGGATTTGCGCAATAATTTTTCGAACGCCTTTTTTTGGGAAAAAAAACAAAACGGTTTCATGAATTAAAAAATAACAAAACGGTAAAGTTAGCTCAATTTTTTTGTATAATGTGAAAGATGATGTTACGCCGAGTAAATAGATACCTAACATGTCACGCTTTAAAAATGCGCACACTCATGGAATGGCGCCAAACTTCGGTACTTAAAAATCTCCATAGGCGACGCTTTAAGATTTTTTACAGGTTGCTATTTTCGAGTTGCAGAGGAGATCTAGTGCTAGAATTGTTGCATATGCTCTAACGCACGTGGCGATACCTCACATGTGGGGTTTGAACGGCGTTTACATATGTGGGCGGGACTTGCATGCGTGTTCGCTTCTGAGCGCGAGCTACCGGGGACAGGGGCGTTTAAAAAAAAATATATATATATTTTTATTTTGCTTCATTTTTTTTTTTTTACATTTTTTTTTTATCACTTTTATTCCTATTACAATGAATGTAAACATCCCTTGTAATAGGAGTCACTGTGACAGGTCCTCTTTGTGGAGAGATGCGGCGTGGTCAATAAGACCCCACATCTCTCCTCCAGGCTTACAAACATGAAATTGTGAAAAAAAATCATGATCTCATGCCGACAGCCGCAATTGCGGCTTTGTTTACTTCTGGGTACCCGGGCGTGACGTCACAATGTCGCACCCGGGCCTCCGACGGTCATAGAGATGACTGGTGACTATCTGGTCACCAGTCATCTATATCGTCGTGAGCCGGCGCCGGCCGATTCGTTCTCCGGGCCCCCGATGGCACGGGAGAGCCAGGAGAAACACCGGAGGGCAGCGGGAGGGGGGGGACGTTAACTCCCGCTGCCTATAAGAATGATCACCGCAAAAAGTCGAGGACGTCATATGACGTCCTCGGTTGTTAAGTGGTTAAAGGAGTTTTAAACCTCCATGTTTTTTCACCTTAATGTATCCTATGCATTAAGGTGAAAAAACGTCCACTACTTACCGGCCCCCCAGCCCCCCCGTTTACATACCTGAGCCCTTTGAAAGTCCCGCGTCGAACACGCTTCATTCTCGTCTCTTCTCGGCAAGGTCTTCTCGGCTCTTCATTGGATAGATTGATAGCAGCGCAGCCATTGGCTCGTGCTGCTGTCAATCAACTCCAATGACGGCGGGGGGCGGGACTGAGTCCTTTAGTCGGCGGCTATGGACGCCGGATACAGGACTCAGGAGCGCGCCCACAAGGTAACCCCCATTGGAGAGCGCTTCCCAGGGGGGTTACCAGAAGCGGAGAGGAGCCGAGACAGCCGCCGAGGGACCCCCGAAGGCGTGGATTGGGGCCACTCTGTGCAAAAACAAGCTGCACAGTGGAGGTAAGTATGACATGTTTGTTTGTTATTTAAAAAAAAATTGAAGTTTTACAACCCCTTTAAACTTCAGCTTTAACTGAGTCAAAGTCAATGTGAAGAGGTGGGCTGTACAGCGGGAGGAATACTGACCTCTGTCATAGTCGGTATCTGTCTATCTCTTCCAGGAAAATGGGATTCTCCACAATCCTCGCTCTGTTGGTCACTGTCCTCCTCACCCTCCACTTTGTCCTATCATGGTGGAGACAGCACCGGCAGTACAGGTCACTGCCCCCCGGACCCACCCCACTGCCTTTCCTGGGAACCCTGAAGCATATGAATCTGCGAATTGCCGATAAAAGCTTCACCTTGGTAAGTGACCTCTGCAATCTAACCAGCTTCTGAGATACAGTCCTCGATGTTTATGCAAAATGTGTTTCCCGCACCCGATGAAGATAAATTTCCATCTATAGCAGCAGACATGGACCTCTTGGCGGTGAACATCCAGTGGGGTCCCAGTGTCCAGCACAGGCATTTATAGCTGGCAAATTTGTAGGTAGCAAGTGTAGCGCCCCTGCTCCTGATGACCAGGCGCCATGTTTAAATTTAGTGGGTGTCTGAGCTGGTAGTTAGCTCAGACTTTGATGATTAAGGCTAAATCGGCCTCTATTCTGACTATGGATGTGCTTGGAGGGTTTTCCCATTGTTTGCCTGTAGGTGGTGTTACCAACACAGCCCAATGTTGGAACACAGGCAGGCCAGGGTGTATTGGGTGTTTTTCCCCGGGAACAGCCCAGTGGGAGTGGGCTCCCCGCTGGGCATGCTGGGGAAGGATACTTAAGGGGCAGACGCCATTTTCTCTGGGCTCTTTGCCTCGTGGCCCTCCTGGCTCAAGGTATGTGTAACGGAATGGCCCGTGATACCCAGAGACTTTTGAAGTATGTGGGGTACTCCTGTGCCAGCTTCACTAATGACTCTTGGGTCTAGGGTCCTCCTATGTCCCTTTTGGGCATAGGATGACTGAGAAATGATAATTCATGTATTACAGGATACCTTGACATATTACAGGTGGTTTATTCTGACCCCAACAGGTCAATAGAGTTTCTTCTATAGAGTTAGCCTTCAATGTGGAACATAGACTGTTGAGGTGCTAATTAAGTCTGCTACTATTAAGATGTTAATTGATGGTAAGCACATCCAGCTACCTGGCTGCAGTGATGAAAGCTGTGATTGCATTCTATTGTCTATTGTGTTAATAGGGTCTGCTCCTAAGATATTTCATTGTGTATGCTAATGACAGTGTTTTGTGTGAAAATGCTATTGGTAATAGATGTGGAATGTGACTTGTCAGCTGTAGTTATTAACTCCTCTAGATACGGTGCCAGAATGTCTGTCTGGGATGTGGATTGGGGGGGGGACTCGTTAAGCACCCATTGTGTGATGTTTTGGGTGGAGAGTTTCATTGTCCCTGTGATTACTGTAGCATGCTTGTAACTGTATATAACAAGGCTGAGTTACCATTAAAGCATTCATTCGTTTAAACCAGAGAGAACAGAGCTCATGTCTCATCTTTATTCTGGGGAAATGGAATGGGTCCTGTCTGCTGGATTGTTGGATGAGCTGTCGTGGGTTGGTGGAATGGAATATCGTAAACGTTGTTAACCCCTGACCGTTACAGTATGTGATGGTCCATTTTCAGCCCCAAGACCACGTTGGCCGAGGATGCCTTTCCTCCAGGTAGGCCCAGTTGTGTTGACTGGGGCCTGCACTTTGAAGGTGATCCTGTGCTGTCTGTCCTGCGGGAGGAAGCCACTCAATGGAGGAAACTAGGGGAGGACCTGTCATGGGGAGGACCAAGCGGAAGGTTGGTATCTCGGGAGAGGCCTGGTAACTTTATTGGAGGATGCACCGTATTCTAGAAAGCCTACAGTGTTACCGAGTCGGCTTAAAGGCTCTAAACTGTACGGCTGGAAATCTGAGTACTAAATCCTGTGGCAGAGGATTCTGGTTTCTACTTTGAAAGAAAGGTCTGTGGCAGAGACTGTATCCTTTTTGTCCGTGCGCCATCCCGGGCTGCTAGGCCGGTGAGAGAGGCCTATCCAGGCGAGCAATACCCACTCTGAGGAAAGTGGTGAGTTGACTTTTGAAACGTAGAAGTTCCCCAATGATCTGCATCGTGTGCCTGAACCTTCCCCTGACCATCCGTCCCTCTACCTATACAAGTTTGTGTGAAAATAAAAACCTGACAGAAAAGGGATTTACAACTTGTGTGGACATTGAAGTTTCTTAGACTCTCATCTCATCCCCTAGCCACTTGAGACCCGCGCTATTGACAAAAGACGTCAACAGCGCGGCTCTCAGGTGCCAACTGGACGTCATTTGAAGTGTATTACCCGCGCGCGCCTCTGGGGGGCGCGCAGCGGGTAAACACTGTCCCAGCGCATCGCTGGGAAGCCGATGCGTGTACCTGGCGGCCGCGATGTCCGCCGGGTACACGCGATCGGCGGGAACACAGCAGGGACGTGGAGCTCTGTGTGTAAACACAGAGCTCCACGTGCTGTCAGAGGAGAGGAGACCGATCTGTGTCCCTTGTACATAGGGACACAGCATCGGTCCCCTCCCCCAGTCACCCCCCTCCCCCCACACAGTAAGAACACACCCAGGGTACACATTTAACCCCTTCCTCACCCCCTAGTGTTAACCCCTTCACTGCCAGTCACATTTATACAGTAATTAGTGCATTTTTATAGCACTGATCGCTGTATAAATGTGAATGGTCCCAAATTTGTGTCAAAAGTGTCCGATACGTCCGTCGCAATATCGCAGTCCTAATAAAAATCACAGTTCGCCGACATTACTAGTAAAAAAAAAAATAGTAAAAAAAATCATAATTCTGTCCCCTATTTTGTAGGCGCTATAACTTTTGCGCAAAGCAGTCGCTTATTGCGATTTTTTTTTTTTTTTTTTACAAAAATACGTCAAAATACGTATCGGCCTTAACTGAGAAAATTGGGATATTTATTATAGCAACAAGTAAAAAATATATTTTTTTTTAAATTGTCGCTCTTTTTTTGTTTATAGCGCAAAAAATAAAAACCACAGAGGTAATCAAATACCACCAAAATAAAGCTCTATTTGTGGGGGAAAAAAGGACGTCAATTTTGTTTGGGGGCCACGTTGCACGACCGCGCAAATGTCAGTTAAAGCGTCGCAGTGCCGGAAGCTGAAATTACGCCTGGGCACGAAGGGGGTTTATGTGCCCAGTAAGCAAGTGGTTAGACAACGAAGAGCGAGGTAACGTGCAAGGCCCAAATTTAAACCGGCAGCTCCTACGGGGGTAGTGCTACACAAGCTTTCCTTAAAAAGTAGAACCAGATAATATGACTGTGATGTCACCACGATGACACGGTTAGGCTTTGCCCCTCCCCTTCCCACGCCCAACTAATGGCACTTTCAAACGATGCAGAAGGTGTTGGGAAGCAGGAGAGTCACACCACTATTTGAGGAATCCAAAAATATTTATATGGTATTATAAATCCAAAATACCAATCTCAACACATTTCAGGGATTATAAAAAGCTCTCAAAAGTAAGTACACCCCTCACATTTTTGTAAAAATTGTCTTCTATCTTTTCATGTGACAACACTGAAGAAATGACACTTTGCTACAATATTGTGTAGTGAGTGTACAGCTTGTATAACGGTGTAAATTTGCCGTCCCCTCAAAATAACTCAACACACAGCCATCAATGTCTAAACCGCTGGCAACAAAAGTGAGTACACCCCTAAGTGAAAATGTCCAAATTGGGCCCAATTAGCCATTTTCCCTCCCCCGGTGTGATGTAACTTGTTAGTGTTACAAGGTCTCAGGTGTGAATGGGGAGCAGGTGTGTTAAATTTGGTGTTATCGCTCTCACTCTCTCATACTGGTCACTGGAAGTTCAACATGGCACCTCATGGCAAAGAACTCTGAGGATCTGAATTTTTTTTTTTTTTTGCTCTACATAAAGATGGCCTAGGCTATAAGAAGATTGCCAAGGCCCTGAAACTGAGCTGCAGCACGGTGGCCAAGACCATACAGCGGTATGACAGGACGGGTTCCACTCAGAACAGACCTCACCTTGTGTCACAGTAAGCCCCACTCCACAGTTAGAATCACTCCCTACAACACACTTAACCCCTTCCTCGCCCCCTAGTGGTTAACCCCTTCCCTGCCAGTGTCATTTACACAGTAATCAGTGCATTTTTATAGCACTGAACACTGTATAAATGCATACCTCCCAACTTTCTGAGATGAGAATGAGGGACACCTATCAGCAAAAGTATGCAGGCATAGGACACACCCCTTGCCACGCCCCCTTAAAGGAGAATTGTACAAAAAAATAAGATTGGTTAAACCCACAAGTGCTTTTTTTACCACTACTATTCCTTTATATTGGCTTTTGGAATTTACAAATGCAGCAATTTAGAAATCAGATGAACGTTTAGTGCTGGGAAACACTTTTTGATAGATAAAAAGTGCATTTTATATACATCTATATAGATCAGACCAAAATGAGGGACAAATGAGGGACAGAGGGACATTGCTCCAAATCAGGGACAGTCCCTCGAAATCAGGGACAGTTGGGAGGTATGTAAATGACAATAATCGTAAAATAGCGCCAAGTGTCCGACATAATGTCGCAGTCACAATAAAAATCGCAGATTGCCGCCATTACTAGTAAAAGACCAATCTTAAAAAAAATGCCATAATTCTGTAGACACTATAACATTTGCGCAAACTAATCGATAAACGCTTATTGTGATTTTTTTTTTAACCAAAAATACAGTATGTAGAAGAATACGTATCGGCCTAAACTGAGGAAAACATTCTTTTTATATATATAGATTTTTTGGGGGATATTTATTATAGCAAAAAGCAAAAAATATTGCTTTTTTTAAAAAAAATTGTCGCTCTATTTTTGTTTATAGCACAAAAAATAAAAACCGCAGAGGTGATCAAATACCACCGAAAGAAAGCTCTATTTGTGCGAAAAAAAGGACGTCAGTTTTGTTTGGGAGCCACGTCGCACGACCGTGCAATTGTCAGTTAAAACGACGCAGTGCCGAATCGCAAAAAGTGGCCCGGTCTTTGGGCAGCCAAATTCTCCGCGGCTGAAGTGGTTAAGCTGACTAAGGCAGGCTGATCTGTGTCTACGTTTTTTTTTTTGCCTGATATATTCTGCATCTGCAGTTTTCATACGTTATGTAACACCCAAGTTACCGGAAGGGTACAGAGTGCAGAGTTATTGGATTTGAAATTTTCATGAGTCTCCCCTCACCCAGATTACACAACAGCAAAACATGTTATATAAGAGCCCAATACAAAGTGCAGAACTGGAGAGAAGAAAGTTTCGTGAAAATGATCATCATAATAGTGATAATCATTTTTTGTTATGGAGACATTTAGCTGGATTTAGGTAGATGCGCGCATTTTTACGGCGGCGTAGCGTATCGTATTTAAGCTACGCCGCCGTAAGTCAGAGAGGCAAGTGCTGTATTCACAAAGCACTTGCCTCCTAAGTTATTGCAGCGTAGCGTAAATGGGGCTGGCTTAAGCGCGCCTTATTTCAAATGAGGATAAGGGGGGCGTGTTTTATGTAAATGAGGGGGGGGACCCGACATGATTGAAGTTTTTTACGAACGGCGCATGCGCTGTCTGTGTACATATCCCAAAGTACGCCGCAAGGACGTATTGGTTTCGACGTGAACGTAAATTACGTCCAGCCCCAATCACGGACGACTTGCGCAAACGATGTAAAATTTTCAAATTTCGACGCGGGAACAACAGCCATACTTAACATTGACTAGGCCAGCTATTTGTTAGACTAACTTTACGCCGGAAAAAGCCATACGTAAACGACGTAAAAAAAATGCGCCGGGCACACGTACGTTTCTGAATCGGCGTATCTAGTCATTTGCATATTCTACGCCAAACTCAACGGAAGCGCCACCTAGCGGCCAGCGTAAATATTGCACCCTAAGATACGATGGCGTAGGAGACTTACACCGCTTGTATCTTAGCCTAATTTAGGCGTATCTGGTTTCCAGAATAAGCTTAAATTTAGGACAGCGTAGATTCAGAGTTAAAAGCGTAAAGCTTTCTGAATCCAGCTAATTATGTGTACTTTAGAAGGCTGCAGAGGAGATTCGGTGCCAGATAAACAGGTGCAGCTTATGTAGGAGAATTTGCTTCATCACTGTGTATCACCTGAGGACAGTCAAGTCACTGGGTATATATAAAGCCCCCCTGCCCCCCCCCCCCCGTTTCTGTAATTTAGTCAACCGCCTTAGCCCCCGAAAAATTGACCCCTTCCTGACCAGAGCACTTTTTGTGATTCGGCACTGCGTCGCTTTAACTGACAATTGCGCGGTCGTGCGACGTGGCTCCCAAACAAAATTGACGCCCTTTTCTTCCCACAAATAGAGCTTTCTTTTGGTGGTATTTGATCACCTCTGCGATTTTTTTATTTTTTGCGCTATAAACAAAAAACAATTTTAAAAAAATTCAATATGTTTTACTTTTTGCTATGATACATATCCCTCAAAAATATTTTAAAAAAATGTTTTTTTCCTCAGTTTAGGCCGATACGTATTCTTCTACCTATTTTTGGTTAAAAGAAAAGCAATAAGCGTATATTGATTGGTTTGTGCAAAAGTTATAGAAAAATAGGGGCATTTTTATTAGTAATTTTTTCATTCTTACTAGTAATGGCGGCGATCAGCAATTTTTTTTTCAATTGTGACTGCGACATAGCGGCGGACACATCGGACACTTTTGACACTATTTTGTGACCATTGTCATTTATACAGCGAACAGTGCTATAAAAATGCACTGATTACTGTATAAATGTGACTGGCAGGGAAAGGATTAACCACTAGGGGGCGATGAAGGGGTTAAGTGTGTCCTAGGGAGTGATTCTAACTGGGGGGGGTGGGCTACCACTGACATGAATGTGATCACTGCTCCCGATGACAGGGAGCAGTAGATCAGTGTCCTGTCACTAGGCAGAACAGGAAAATACCCATTACGCCTTTCCGTGTCACGAACGTGGGCCGCCAGCGAACATCGAGTGTGCGGGGCCCGCGGGCACGATCAAGGAGAAAGCCACGTGGCTTTTTAAAGGGGACGTACCTGTACGCCCATTTTCCCACCGCTGCCATTGTGCCGATGTATGTGTATGCAAGTGGTTATTATCTCTACATTTCCTGCCAAATAAAGCTTATTTCCAACATTTCCACCATCCTATTTGTGACGGACCGTCCAGCACCCAGCTTGGGCCCTCCCATCAAGATAGAGAAATGAGCACAGTGGCTACAGGCAAAACGAGGCTGCAATTGATATGTTTATTTTTCCTGAATTTTTCAGTTTGTTTGCGCCCTCCCCAAAAAATTTAGAGCACCAACCACCACTGGTCATTGGGTCAATTGCAGCCTCACTGTGCCCCATCAAATGCAGCCACTGTGCCCCATCAAATGCAGCCACTGTGCCCCATCAAATGCAGCCACTGTGCCCCATCAAATGCAGCCACTGTGCCCCATCAAATGCAGCCACTGTGCCCCATCAAATGCAGCCACTGTGCCCCATCAAATGCAGTCACCGTGCCCCATCAAATGCAGCCACTGTGCCCCATCAAATGCAGCCACCGTGCCCCATCAAATGCAGCCACCGTGCCCCATCAAATGCAGCCGCCGTGCCCCATCAAATGCAGCCGCCGTGCCCCATCAAATGCAGCCACCGTGCCCATCAAATGCTGCCGCTGTGCACCCCCACTCGCCATCTGCCCGGCACTTACCCTATCTCGGTGATGGGTCAGGCAGCGGCTGATGGCGGTGAGCTGTGGGACCTTGCAAGCATTCATACAAGCATTCTCCAGGAACGGATTATGCTCCTAATCCAAGGTTCCACTGTAAAAAGGTTTTTAATTTGTTGATACACCGTGGTTGATCCTCCATATCCGCTATCCTTTTGGAGGCATCTCTTTTTGTCAGACACAAAAATAAAGCAGTGTGACATCTGTGTAGCACTACCCGCAAAGGAGCTGCTGGTTAGTTTTGGGCAGCATGTTACCTTTCTTCCTCCGCCGTCTAGGGTACACGATGAGAGCTAAAAAGAATTGCAATGTCCACACATTAGATGTCCTTTTCTGCACTTTATTACCCAAAAGGGTAAAATAATAAAAGTAGTAGTAGTTGAAGAGGTAGAAAGGATAGTAAGTAGTAGGTTCAGGTGTATAACTTGGTTTGGAAACACTCCTGCTTCCAGCGATAAACTCTCATCGCCACTCTAGCCAGAGTGGGTATTGTGCACCTGGATCTCTCACCAGCCTAGCAGCCAGAGTGTCACACGGAACTGAAAGTAGGTGTAGGGTTGCCACCTTTTCATCAAATCCGAACACTTTAGCGCCGCACTGAATTTTTTTTTATAGTATAAACTATACATATATTTTGAAATTAAGAAACATTTCTAATCATATGAAGTTAATAACAAGACTCCCCCTTTACATCAGAGTTCACAGAGTTCCCCTTTTACATGTATTTAGGCATCTAGATGTGGTGAAGACGACTTATTGAAGTTCAAACTGAGCATCGGAATGGGGAAGAAAGGGGATTTAGGTGACTTTGAACATGGCATGGTTGTTGGTGCCAGGCGGGCTGGTCTGAGTATTTCTGGGATTTTCATGAACAGCCATCTCTCGGGTTTACAGAGAATGGTCCGAAAAAAGAGAAAATATCCAGTGAGTGAAAGTTGTGTGGAGGAAATGCCTTGTTGATGTCGGAGGAGAATGGGCAGACTGGTTCCGGATGATCGAAATGCAGCAGTAACTCAAATAGCCCCTCATTACACCCAAGGAATGCAGAATACCATCTCTGAATGCACAACACATCCAACCTTGAAGCAGATGGGCTACAGCAGCAGAAGACCACACCGGGTGCCACTCCTGTCAGCTAAGAACAGGAATCTGAGGCTACAATTGGCACAGGATCAGCAAAATTGTACAATAGAAGATTGGAAAAACTTTGCCTGGTCTGGTAAATCTCGATTTTCAGCCGCGACATTCAGATGGTGGGGTCAGAAATTGGGGCACGGGTCAGGCTGGTGGTGGGGGTGTAATGGTATAATGGTGTGGGGGATATTTTCTTGGCACACTTTGGGCCCCTCAGTACCAATTGAGCGTCGAATAAACACCATGACCTACCTGAGTATTGTTGCTGACCATCCCTTTATGACTCCAGTGTCCCCATCTTCTGATGGCTCCTCCCACAAGGAGGATGTCACCATGTCACAAATCTCCAATCATCTCACCACTGGACAATGAGGTCCCTGTACTCCAATGGCCTCCACACTCATCGCATCTCATCCAATAGAGACCCTTTGACGGGAGATTCGGCGTCATGGATGTGCAGCCGACAAATCTGCAGAAACTGTGTGATGTCATCAGGTCACTATGGAGGAAAATCTCTGAGGAACGTTTCCAACGTATCTATTCCACCAAGAATGAAGGCAAAAGGGGGTACAACCCGGGACTAGCAAGGGGACCTAATAAAGGGGGTCCAACACGGGACTAGCAAGGGGGGCCTAATAAAGGGGGTCCAACCCGCTACTAGCAAGGTGGACCTAATAAAGGGGGTCCAATCCGCTACTAGCAAGGTGGACCTAATATGTCCGGTGAGTGTAGATATGCAAATTGTGACTTTGTTGGATGCTTCTCAGGGATTTGGTAAGTCTTGGAGCCATAGACAGCCAGGAAACTGGCAGGTTCAGATTCATCTACATTAAATAACGGGTTTGGCTCCTACGTATTATTTGATAATTCCTGTCATTGTTGACCTCTGACTGTCCTTGTTTCTTGTACCTATGACAGCTCAGCCAAAAGTACGGCTCGATATTCACCATCTGGAAACTGGCGCAGCCGGTGGTGGTCCTCTGCGGTTACGAGACGGTGAAGGATGCCCTGCTGAACCACGCCGAGGAGTTTAGTGACCGTCCATTCATACCCACGCTGGTCATCCCCAGCAAAGGATACAGTAAGATCACCAACACGCTACTCAGAGCTCTATACTTTGTAGAAACTAGTAAGTGCCCATTCCAGAGCGGGCAGGGTCGGGGTCACCACACACAATGAGAAGAAGTTTTCTTGACACAGAATAAAAAACACTAGAGGGAGATCAATGAATCTGTTGCGCCTCTTTTCTGGAATTAATCCTTTTGTTAACCACTTGAGATCCGCTCTATAGCCGAATGGTGTCCACAGCGCGGACCTGAATTGCCGGGAGGCCGTCAATAGACGACCTCTCCTTCGCACGCTCCCTGCGCGCCCCTGCAGGGCGCACGCCGTGATCACTGAGACTTGGGTGATGACAGATCCTGGCCCCTTACCACGTGATCTCCTGTCAGCCAATGACAGCTGATCACGTGATGTAAATAAAAGCTTGGTAATAATTTTTTTTTCTCCTTGCGTTGATAGCGTGAGGAGAAAAAAAAGCCGATCACCAGCTTATGTGCAAGGGACATCGGTCCCAAAGAGGAAGAGGCAATTCTGCCTCATCTGTGCCAATCAGTACCCCCTGCAAGTGCCACCTGCCATTGCCACTTGCCGGTGTCCACAGTGCCCATCGGTGCCACCTATCAATGCCCAGGAGTGCCACCTATCAATGCCCACCAGTGGTGCCAATCAGTGCCACTTAGCAGTGCTGCCTATCAGTGTAACCTACCAGTGCCCATTATTGCCACCCATCAGTCCCCATCACTGCCCCTTATCAGTGCCCATCACTGCCAGCTATCAGTGCCACCTAGCAGTGCTGCCTATCAGTGTAATCTACCAGTGCCCATTATTGCCACCCATCAGTCCCCATCACTGCCACCCATCAGTCCCCATCACTGCCCCTATCAGTGCCCATCACTGCCAGCTATCAGTGCCACCTATTAGTGCCACTTCTCAGTGCCCACCAGTGCCACCTATCAATGCCCTTCAGTGCCACCTCTCAGTGCCCACCAGTGCTGCCTATCAGTGCCCACCAGTGCTGCCTATCAGTGCCCACCAGTGCAGCCCATCGGTGCCCATCTGTGCAGCTTCATCAGCGTACATCAATGAAGGAGAAAAATTACCTGTTTGCAATATTTTATAACAAAATATAAAAAAATAATAAAAAAAAAATTAAACCGCAGAGGTGTTCAAATACCACCACAAGAAATCTATATTTGTGGGTAAAAAATTATAATAATTTAATTTGGGTACAGCATTGTATGACCGCGCAATCGTCATTCAAAGTGCGTCAGCGCTGAAAGCTGAAAATGGGTCTGGGCAGGAGGGGGGTTTAAGTGCCCAGTAAGCAAGTGGTTAATGTTTTGCGCCAAATTTATGACGCATTGGTGACACTTTTGGTTCTGAGAGCGACTTGTGCACCAAATTCAGGGCGTTTTAAAATGCCTAATTTTAACATTGTGGTGCAATGAATCCACCAAATTCAAAATAATATACTCACACGTTCCCTGGATTTCATAAAGAATTTACAAATTTTTGCGAAAGTGTCTCGCGTACATTCTGAAAGTTAGCAGCATGCGCGTAATTCATGTACCCGTCTAGAGCTTGTACTCGAATTTGGCGCATGCCGTGCCACTTTTGGAATGCACATGAGACATTTTTTTGCAAGATCTGTCTACACCAGGGTCTCTATCTATACTCCAAAAAAGAGAGTTGGTCTTAACCGGTTCCCTCCCGTCCTATGTGGGCAAATGGGGCCGGCCTCGCAACGATCCAGGATGGACATCATATGACGTCCTATAGAAAAAGAATATACGGTACCAGGGGGGAGAGGGTACAGTTCAAAGTACCACATAAATAAGGTTTAGGGGTGTAGTAACCAAAATAAATCAAAGTGCAACTAAGTATACAAATACAAAAATGTATTATTCACAAAGTATAACGAAAACACTTCCCAACCTCCACCTTCCATCATCTAAAATAGACAACGTTGTCTGAACCAGAATAGCGTCTAGGATAACCTATCATATGTATGGGCAATGGAACAATGGATACCCTATCATATGTTTGGGCAATGGAACCATGGATACCCTATCATATGTATGGGCAATGGAACTATGGATACCCTGTCATATGTATGGGCAATGGAACCATGGATACCCTATCATATGTATGGGCAATGGAATCATGGATAACCCTATCATATTTATGGGCAATGGAACCATGGATAACCCTATCGTATGTATGGGCAATGGAACCATGGATACCTCATCATATGTATGGGCAATGGAACAATGGATAACCCTATCATATTTATGGGCAATGGAACCATGGATAACCCTATCGTATGTATGGGCAATGGAACCATGGATACCCTATCATATGTATGGGCAATGGAACCATGGATACCCTATCACGTGTATGGGCAATGGAACCATGGATACCCTATCACGTGTATGGGCAATGGAACCATGGATACCCTATCATATGTATAGGCAATGGAACCATGGATACCCTATCATATGTATGGGCAATGGAAGCATGGATACCCTATCATATGTATGGGCAATGGAACCATGGATACCCTATCATATGTATGGGCAATGGAAGCATGGATACCTCATCATATGTATGGGCAATGGAACCATGGATAACTCGTCATATGTATGGGCAATGGAACAATGGATAACCCTATCATATTTATGGGCAATGGAACCATGGATAACCCTATCGTATGTATGGGCAATGGAACCATGGATACCCTATCATATGTATGGGCAATGGAACCATGGATACCCTATCATATGTATGGGCAATTGAACCATGGATACCCTATCATATGTATGGGCAATGGAACCATGGATACCCTATTATATGTATGGGCAATGGAACCATGGATACCCTCAGGCCCGTCGCTACAGGACAGGCAAAACAAATAATTGCTTGGGGCCCCAAGCTGGCCTGGGGCCCCCAACTTCCCCTTCCCAGGCTGTTGTGTGGCCGAGCTCCTCTTCCTTCCTCCTGGAGTCCTGTCAGTCTGGCCAGGTACTGCGCACGGTACAGGAGATTTTGTTTCCTGTTCCCGGCAGGACTGACAGGAAGTGCACACTGAGTGCGCACTTCCTTTCAGTCTAGCCGGGAACACAGGAAACTGAATCTCCTATACCGCCCAGCCCAGGCACTATCTGATAGGGGGCTGGGGACCCATAATGATAGAACACCGGACTGACAGGAGGAAGAGGAGCTCGGCCACGCTACAGCAGCAGCATACAGGGAAGATGTGGAGGTGAGATTAGAAAAACGTAGAGACAAGGGAGGGGGGGGGGGGGGGAAGAACATGGGTTTAAAAAATGAGTGTAGCGCTAACGTAGGCTTTGGGGGGGGGTTCTGGGGGGGCCCATTTTGCTTGGGGCCCCCAAATTCCTTCAACTGGCCCTGGATACCCTATCATATGTATGGGCAATGGAACCATGGATAACCCTATCATATGTATGGGCAATGGAACCATAGATACCCTATCATATGTATGGGCAATGGAACCATAGATACCCTATTATATGTATGGGCAATGGAACCATAGATACCCTATTATATGTATGGGCAATGGAACCATGAATACCCTATCATATGTATAGGCAATGGAAGCATGGATACCCTATCATATGTATCGGCAATGGAACCATAGATTGATGGGGCCCACTGGCGGCAATTGATGGGGCCCACTGGCGGCAATTGATGGGGCACAGTGGCGTCAATTGATGGGTACAGTAGCAGCATTTTATGGTACATTGGCGGCAATTTATGGGTACAGTGGCTGCGTTTGATGGGCACAGTGGCTTCATTTGATGGGCACAGTGGCTTCATTTGATGGGCACAGTGGCTGCGATTGATGTTTTTTTTTTTTTTTTGCGACCCCCCACTGCAGGCGGTACTGTTCAATCTCCATTCATAAAGTTGCACTGATATAAAATTGACACAAAAACAGTCCAAAAGTGAAGACACCATCCATCACCAGAAATGAGTAATATTGAGTGTAAACCTCCACTTTATAAAGTGCTTGTTTACCGACTCCAACTGACCCCCTATTACGGAGGGTGTGTACATTGTATCTTCAGTAACAGTTGTAAAATTTGCACTGAACAAGCTGGGAAAACGAGAATTTTTAATTTGGTTATATTTTTGTCCGAGGATGGTATAGAAAACTGCTTTGCTCTGCTTGGTGAAGAGCAGTCCAATGTAGAATGTGGTTAAACATGATTATGGTGACTGCCGTGCTCTGTAACCCATTGCCGATGATTATACACTGCAGATATCGCTGGCCCCCGATGGCGTCCTCTGCGCCGATTCACCATCTCCTCCCTGAGGAATTTCGGGATGGGGAAGAAGACCATGGAATCCCGTGTGCTCGAGGAGGCGACTTATCTCACCCGGGCAGCTTCCGAGACAGAAGGTGGGAGAATTGATTGCTGGATATTATTAGAAATGCCCATGTTCAGAAAATGTAAAGGTGGGGCCTGATTGTCTAGAGGGGGCCACACATGAGTGCAATTTTGTTCCAAATTGTTTTGGTTTAAGAAAGTTTGTTCAATTTTCTTATTGTTAGTGGGATTCAATTTAATTTAACTTTAATCACACTGACAAAAACATCTGAAGGAGCAGAATGGAATTTTCTTCTTAAAAAAAAAAAAAAATATGTTCATATGACTTTGTTCAGGAAAGTCCATTCATTCCAAAATAATTATTTTTTGCACTTTCAAATGACATCCATCAAATCATTGAATGTACTGAGAATTTTCTTACGAACATTTCATCAAAAATTGACTAGTGTATGGCCAGTTTAACCACTTCAGCCCCGGACCATATTGCTGGTCAAAGACCAGAGCACTTTTTGACGATTCGGCACTGCAACGCTTTAACTGACAATTGCGCGGTCGTGCCACGTGGCTCCCAAACAAAATTGGCGCCCTTTTTTCCCCCACAAATAGCTTTCTTTTGGTGGTATTTGATCACCTCTGCGGTTTTTAGTTTTTGCGCTATAAACAAAAATAGAGCGACAATTTTGAAAAAAAAAATTTTTTTTTTTTACTTTTTACCATAATAAATATCCCCCAAAAATATATATATAAAAAAAAATTTCCTCAGTTTAGGCCGATACGTATTCTTCTACATATTTTTCGTAAAAAAAAATCGCAATAAGCGTTTATTGATTGGTTTGCGCAAAAGTTATAGCGTTTACAAAATAGGGGGTCGTTTTATGGCTATATGAGGCGTAAGTAACGACGTCTGAAACGTCGGAACAGCCGTCGTATTTTACGTTGTTTACGTAAGTTGTACGTGAATGAGGCTGGTCGTAAGTTACGTTCACGTCGAATGAATGGACCCGGCGTATCTTAGGGAGTAAATTTGACGTGATTCTGAGCATGCGCGCGCATGCGCAGTTCGTTTGGTGCTTCATTCATGGCCCACTACCAGCCTACTTTGAATTAGGCGGGCTTACGCCGCCCCATTTACGCTACGCCGCCGTAACTTAGGGAGCAAGTGCTTTGTGAATACTGTACTTGCCTCTCTATGTTACGTTGGCGTAGCGCATATGAGATGCGCTACGCCTGCACAGAGAAACGCCGATCTCTCTGAATTTGGCCCAAAATGTGTAGAAAATTCTCTTTTTGTCTATCAAAAAGTGTTTCCCAGACTGGGATGGACTGACCATCGGGAATACCGGGAGCTTCCCGATGGGCTGATGGCTCAGTGGGCTGGTCGGAGGTCCGCGGCGATCTACCCGTCAATCGCCGACAGCTGGTGCCTGATGGATAGATCGAGATTTAGCCAGCTGAGTAGCAGGAAGCGTGTGTAATAAGTTCTCTCTCATGTCACGCTGCGGCTGCTCCCCGCCTGCCGGCGGCCCCTCCCCTTTCTCGTCCATCCCCGTTTGCTTGTGACATCATCTGGGATGGACGAAAAGAGAGGAGGGGCCGCCGGCAGGCGGGGAGCAGCCGCAGCGTGACATGAGAGAGAACTTATTACACACGCTTCCTGCTACTCTGCATGCTGGCTGGTAAACAATGTGCCCTGATGTGCTCCATGCCCTGATGTGCTATGTGCCCTGTGGTGCTATGTTCCCTGATGTGCTATGTGCCACCTTGTCCTGATGTGCCACCTTGTCCTGATGTGCCCCGTGCCCTGATGTGCCCCGTGCCCTGATGTGCCCCATGCCCTGATGTGCCCCAATGTGCTATGTGCCCCATGCCCTGATGTGCCCGTGCCCTGATGTGCTATGTGCCCCCTGTCCTGATGTGCTTTGTTCCCCCGTGCCCTGATGTTCCCCCGTGCCCTGATGTGCTATGTGCCCCGTGCCCTGACTCCGGCGGCGATCGGGTCCCGCGGCCGTGGCAATGGAGCTTCGGACCGTGTCGCGGGCGCGCGCCCGTGACCCAAGGCTGGGCACTTAGAGGATGTACAGGTACGTGACTGTGCCCAGCCGCGCCATTCTGCCGACGTATATCGGCGTTAGGCGATCCTTAAGTGCTTAAAGGGGTGGTTCACCCTAAAAACTACTTTTTTTTATTACAATGGCCCCCCACATTACAATACGATTAAGGTTCTTATTATTTTTTTGAAGCTGTACATACCTTTGTACAGCATATTCACCCGTTGCGAGTCCCGAACAGCGAGTCGGCGCTATACTGCGCATGCGCATCGCCGTTCGGCTCCTTTCGCCAACCGTGACGCGGCTTACGCGACGGGGGGGAGCTCGTTTTTGGTCAAAATGTCAATCACAGACATGTGAGGAACGCCCACTCCCGCGGGACTCGCAACGGGTGAATATGCTGTACAAAGGTATGTACAGCTTCAAAAAAATAATAAGAGCCTTAATCGTATTGTAATGTGGGGGGCCATTGTAATAAAAAAAAGTCGTTTTTAGGGTGAACCACCCATTTAAGGGGGCGTGGTAAGGGGTGTGTCCTATAACTGCATACGTTTGCTGATAGGTGTCCCTCATTCCCATCTCAAAAAGTTGGGAGGTCACTCCAGATGTACGAAAATCGCAAACAATCTTTATTTTAGCTGAAACAATTACTGTTTTGTTTTTTTCTTATTGTAGGAAAACTATTCAATCCGCTATTGATCCTGGCCAGCGCTGTTGGGAATATTATGAGTTCGGTGTTGTTTGGAGAACATTTTAACTACAAAGACCAGAAGTTACATGATCTGATGTCTTACTCCTCCCGACACATTAGGAATATTATGTCCCCGTTGCACATGGTAGGTTGTCATCAATCAATGGTAGGTTTGCCTAAAAAGCACATTGCAAGTGAAATAGTAGATGGTGCGGGATGCTCAGCTCAAGGTAGCGCTTCCAAAGACTCGCCAAGTTCTCTTTGTAGGGCTTTTCTTTCACAAAACATATGAGATTTACCCTCACAAAGGGCCTGGGCCCCCCAGGCCTGACCACTGACTTTCCTTATGGCCTGGTCCCCTCCACAGCGCCTTCCCTTGCACTCCAGTTCTTTCAGAACTTCCCTTCTTTGAACCTCCATCTCCTTCACAGCCCCCTTCTTTGCACCTCAGTTCCCTTCACAGCCCCCCTTCTTTGTACCTCTGTCCCCTTTCTTGTACCATCCCTTTCACAGCCCCCCCTTCTTTTACACCTCTGTGCCCTTCTCAGCCCCCCTTCTATGTACCTCCATCCCCTTCACAACCCCCCTTATTTGCATCTCATTCCCCTTCACAGCCCCCCTCTTTGCATCTCATTCCCCTTCAAAGCCTCCCTCTTTGCACCTCTGTCCCCTTCACAACCCCCCCTTCCTGCACCTCCATCCCCTTCACAGCCCCCCCTTCCTGCACCTCCATCCCCTTCACAGCCACCCCTCTTTGCATCTCATTCCCCTTCACAGCCACCCCTTTTTGCATCTCCATCCCCTTTACAGCCCCCCCTTCCTTGCACCTCAATCTCCTTCACAGCTCCCCCTCTTTGCACCTCAGTTCCCTTCTCAGCCCCCCTTCTTTGCACCTCTGTCACCTTTCTTGTACCATCCCTTTCACTGCCCCCCCTTCTTTTACACCTCCGTGCCCTTCTCAGCCCCCCTTCTATGTACCTCCATCCCCTTCACAACCCCCCCTTCTTTGCACCTCATTGCCCTTCACAGCCCCCCTCTTTGCATCTCATTCCCCTTCACAGCCCCCCCTTCCTGCACCTCCATCCCCTTCACAGCCCCCCCTTCCTGCACCTCCATCCCCTTCACAGCCACCTTTCTTTGCATCTCATTCCCCTTCACAGCCTCCCTCTTTACACTTCTGTCCCCTTCACAGCCCCCCCTTCCTGCACCTCCATCCCCTTCACAGCCACCCCTCTTTGCATCTCCATCCCCTTCACAGCCACCCCTCTTTGCATCTCCATCCCCTTTACAGCCTCCCTCTTTGCACCTCCATCCCCTTTACAGCCCCCCCCCCTTCCTTGCACCTCCAACTCCTTCACAGCCCCCCTTTTTGCACCTCAGTTCCCTTCTCAGCCCCACTTCTTTGCACCTCTGTCACCTTTCTTGTACCTACCCTTTCACAGCCCCCCTTCTTTTACTCCTCTGTGCCCTTCTCAGCCCCCCTTCTATGTACCTCCATCCCCTTCACAACCCCCCCTTCTTTGCACCTCATTCCCCTTCACAGCCCCCTCTTTGCATCTCATTCCCCTTCACAGCCTCCCTCTTTGCACCTCCTCTGTCCCCTTCACAGCCCCCCATTCCTGCACCTCCATTCCCTTCACAGCCACCCCTCTTTGCATCTCATTCCCCTTCACAGCCTCCCTCTTTGCACCTCCACCCCCTTTACAGCCCCCACTTCCTTGCACCTCCATCTTCTTCACAGCCCCCCCCCCTCTGTTTGCACCTCTGTCCCCTTCACAGCCCCCCTTTCCTTGCACCTCCATCCCCTTCAAAGACCCCCATTTCACCTCCATCCCCTTCACAGACCCCCATTTCACCTCCATCCTAGGGTTGCCACCTATTCTTCAAGCCAAACCCAAACACTTTAGCGGCCTGGGACACTTTGGGGTCCCCCAAGTAGAGTAATAATGTGGTGCGCATAGCGTGTCGTAGCGAACAGTGGGTGTGGCAAAATTTCTCTTGCTGACATCTTAGCCCTGCCCCCCCCCAGTGATGCTGAACCTGCCCCCAGAGAGCCACCCGCAGTGTGACTATTTTGATTACTTGGGGAGCCACAGCCCTGTCTGAATAATGAGGACTGTCCGGGTGAACTCCTAACAGGTGTCAACCCTACTCCATCCCTTTCACAGCCCCCCTTCCTTGCACCTCTATCACCCTTCACAGCCCCCCATTTCACCTCCATCCCCTTCACAGCCCCCCTTCCTTGCACCTCTATCCCCTTCACAGCCTCCCTCTTTACACCTCCGTCCCCTTCACAGCCCCACTTCCTTGGACATCTGTCCCCTTCACAGCCTCCCTCTTTACACCTCCGTCCCCTTCACAGCCCCACTTCCTTGGACATCTGTCCCCTTCACAGCCTCCCTCTTTACACCTCCGTCCCCTTCACAGCCCCACTTCCTTGGACATCTGTCCCCTTCACAGCCTCCCTCTTTACACCTCTGTCCCCTTCACAGCCTCCCTCTTTACACCTCTGTCCCCTTCACAGCCCCACTTCCTTGGACATCTGTCCCCTTCACAGCCTCCCTCTTTACACCTCTGTCCCCTTCACAGCCTCCCTCTTTACACCTCTGTCCCCTTCACAGCCCCCACTTCCTTGGACATCTGTCTCCTTCACAGCCCCCTATTTGCACCTCCGTTCACTTCACAGCCCCCCCTCTTTGCACCTCCATCTCCTTCACACCCCCCCCCCCTCTTTGAACCCCAGTCTCCTTTATGTGAATGGTTCAATATTGAGTTGGCCCCCATCTTTGCAGCTATAACAGCTTCAACTCTTCTAGGAAGGCCGTCCACAAGGTTTAGGAGTGTGTCTATGACCATTCTGTATTTCTGACAGATCATTGTGTATTTTTCTGTACCTGCAGAATCTTTAAAAGGATGAAATGTGGGAAATGTGCATGTATTGCTGAGATGTATTGCGTATGACATGCACTGTAATTCCTTAATTGTTTTCTCCTTGTGTTTCCCGGTCAGATCTGCAACGTCTTCCCATTCCTCCTCAAGCTGCCATTCTTACCGAAGATTGTCTTCAAGGAAAACTCCTACCTGGACAACTTTGTCCTGGATTACATGAAGGAGCACAAACGCACCCTGAAGCCCGAGGCCCCCCGGGATTTCATTGATTATTTTCTGCTGAAGATGAAAGAGGTATATTTAGCACTACCCCCGGAGGAGCTGCTGGTTTGTTTTGGGTGGCACCAGGGCCGCCATCAGCAATTATGGGGCCCCTTACACAGCTTCAGGCATGGGCCCCCTGGAGCAGAGAACCGGGGGGGGGGGGGGGTTAATGCCGCCTGAAATTGAGAAGCGGGGGCTGCCACAAATTTAAAAAGAAGAAATAAAGAAAGATATATATATAAAAAAAAGGGGCCTTGAAAAGAAATAAAAAATATATATATATTTTTTAAAAAGGGGGGTTGCAATCAGGGGCCCTGGGGACGTCTGAGCCATATATATATATATATATATACACACAAATTATTATAATTTTTTATAAAAATAAATTACAAAAAAAAGGGGGGTTGCCACCCGGGACCTCTGGGCCCTTTAATAAGAAATAAAAAAAAAAGAAACCTCTGGGCCCTTTAATAATAAATAAAAAAAAAAAAATATATATATATATATATATATATAAAAAAAAGGGGGAGTTTCCATCCAGGCAGTGGCGGCTGGTGCTCCATTTTTTTAGAGGGGCGCAAACAAAATCACAAACCCCCCCCCCCCCCCCCAACGTCACTCACCCGTGATTGGGCTTACAGACAGACGGACAGAGATATAGAATAGATAGATAGATAGATATAGATATAGATATAGATATAGATATAGATATAGATAGATAATAAATAGATAGAATAGATAGAGATAGAGATATAGATATAGAATAGATAGATAATAGATAGATAGAGATATAATAGATAGATATATAGACAGATAGATAGAGGGATATAATAGATAGATAGATAGATAGATAGATAGATAGATAGATAGATAGAGGGATATAATAGATAGATAGATAGATAGAGAGATAGATAGAGAGATAGATAGAGAGATAGATAGAGAGATAGATAGAGAGATAGATAGAGAGATAGATAGAGAGATAGATAGATAGATAGATAGATAGATTAAGATAATAGATAGATAGAGATATAATAGATAGATATATAGAGAGATAGATAGATAGAGATATAATAGATAGATATATAGAGAGATAGATAGATAGAGATATAATAGATAGATATATAGAGAGATAGATAGATAGAGATATAATAGATAGATATATAGAGAGATAGATAGATAGATAGATAGATAGCTATAGATATATAATCGATAGATAGATAGATAGATAGATAGCTATAGATATATAATCAATAGATAGATAGATAGATATACAATAGATAGATTAAGATAATAGATAGATAGAGATATAATAGATAGATATATAGAGAGATAGATAGATAGATATAATAGATAGATAGAGATATAATAGATAGATAGAGATATAATAGATAGATAGATAGATACATAATAGATAGATAATAGATAGATAATAGATAGAT